>NC_089803.1:22657162-22659662 GCF_029633855.1 Hoplias malabaricus | reverse complement strand
GGCGCAAGGCAGGAACACACCCTGGAGGGGGCACCTCAGACTAATTAGTGACATTCCATTAAAAGACTGGGGAACCAAGAGTGACACTAGTGTCTTTTTACCTACAATGTGTTGAGTAAGCATGAGTCTTGTTACAAAAATTATAACAGGACATTAGAACCATAATAAATCATGATACTTCTAGATTCGATACTTAAAATGGTCATCTATGATTGTAGGGAAATTCAGTACTCTCTGGTTTGTTTACGCTCAGAAGCTCCACATCTTTTAAGGTGGAACAGTATGTTTGAGGAGAAAAAAAAACAACTGTCACATTTGTATGTGATTGCTTTTAAAGTTTATATTCACTGATTGAATTACCATTGAAACTTCTCTGTAACTCATGCAGAAATAAAGCAATGTCCTCATCTGTTTTCATGATTTTAAATGTTTGGAGGCCTCTTTGCTGTTTTTCTGCTGTGAGTCCTAGCATATCTCACCAAGCCAGTTTGTTTTTTCATTCGTTTACTGACACAAAGATGTAATGCATTAGACTGGGTTCCAGTGTGCAGACAGAATGGATGGCTAGCAAATGGTGAGAAAACACCTTCTGAATGTTTTTTTAACTATTATTACAATTATGAAGGTCACCTTTAAGTATATTTGAAGGTAAATAATAGTGTACTTTTACTCAAGTGGAGATCTAAAACAAGGACTTCTACTTTTATCTGATTAATATTTTACCTTGAGTATCTATTCTTTAACTCAATAACATTCTTGTGCACTTGGTCCACCACTGCTATAAAGCAATGTGGTTCGTCACTACACTAAAGATGTACTCTGTTGAAGAAACTGGGACAGTTTTATTGATGCAAAGCATCGCTTCAAACATTTGTACCACCGGTTTATGGAGATTCTCCAGCTTGCTAAAAAGGACCTAACAGAGCACAGCTCCACTAAGGGTACAGTGTGTGTACAGGTTAAACTGAGCTTTGTGAAGGTGGTCTAATTTGAGGTATGAAGCTAACAAAATGAACTGTGGCCACTCTTCGTTGTAAGTGAGCTTGAATAGAGGAGGAGTGGCTGTATTTCAAGAAGCAGAGTGTTGTTTTTCAAGAGTGGAGCATTTTCTATATATATTATAATTTATTGTTGAATATATATTATTATTATTTATTATTAAAACTATTTTTGGTTTTCCGAGATGTGGATATTCTTATAGAAATATATAAATATATAAAGAATATCCACATCTCAGAAAACCAAGAACAGCAGGCGCTGCAAATGCATAACATTTCCTGAGAAAAGTCCTCCGTGAATTGATATCAGACCACATACTGCGCAGCCTATTCACTTAGCCTCCCGCGAACAATCAGCGCTCACCACTATAAGTGACCAGGCTCTGTCTCTGTCCAGCTAATGCCTTCAAGCCATATTAAAGCCATTCAGGTAGAAAGTGGATGATTTTTTTTAGACAGGAAGCTGGACTGCACCATAATTGCTAAGTGCTGAATGGTTTTCAAAGTTGTTAGTAACAAATGACCACTATTCAGACCTCCCATGTGAATGCGAGGGACGGAGTCAGAGAGATCAGTCTGGAACATTCTGCGACATCTAAGGCACACAGCGCATTTAAAGAGGCTTTAAAAGAGGCAGTCACTGATTTCAGAATGGCAGGTCCGCTCCTCCATTTTCTAAAGTGTTGTTCTGCTCCGTTCCTGCCTGAAAATTCATACAGCTCCGATCCAGTGGTCAATAACAAATAACATTCTTCATATTCACATAGAAACATATGCTGGGTTGGCACCCAATGGTTCTCTCAGTTGGTGTACACCCAATGGTTTGTTAATTGTGTTTATAAAAGGCATCTAGAAGATGCAGGAATCAATGCACCTGCTAAAATCAATGAGTATTTTTCCTAAAAGTGGAATAAAGGAAAACATCTGTAAGTAAAAATAAAAAACCTGCATTGTGGCTTTAAGTGCTGTCACGCACGCACAGCCTTTCCATTCAAATCAAATGGGAAATATTATGACATAAATCTCAGTGATGTTCTGTTCTGCCCTGTGCTTTTTAACGGGGCCTTAGTGAATGATGAAAGACATAAAATCACTTACCTGTGTGACAGAAAAGGACCAGGCATCAAAAACATGAAAGACAAAAGAGAAAGAGGACAAGATTATAGTCTATATATGTTTGAATCCATTCATGTGGGCATATTGATTAATTTAATTTTTGATATATAGAGAGCTTCCAGTTTATTACACTTGTACCTAATTAGTATACACTATTATCACCTCTGTGCTGAGAATTATCAGTAGATAGAGAGATATAATATTTGGTGTCAGTAGATAGAGAGCTATATTACACGATGAGCACTAATCTAAGTGCTCACTGTAACAGACTGTGTTTGCACTTATACTGCACTTAACTCCTTCCTTTCTAGGTACAAGCACTGACTAGTTTTTCCTCCTAGGTTTGAACACTGACTAGATCAGGGGTCAGGAACCTATGCCTCGCA